>NC_056734.1:737750924-737778424 GCF_019279795.1 Protopterus annectens | reverse complement strand
TATAAAGTAATTACATTTATTTGTTGGAGCAAATTGGATCTTCTTGCATAGCATGGTTCATCTAAAACAGACCAAAGTATATATTGTGTCTGAAAACCTATTTAAATTACTTTCTTTTGCTTAACATTCAGCATTTTTACTTTTGTGTTAATTGACATGCAGTGCTCTTCAAGCTCCAAAATTTAGATGATGACAACTGCAATTTCAGAGAAAGGAATATGTTTTATGTGTTGGAACTATTTTGTACATCATGTCCTCTAGTGTCATTAATGAAACTTTTGAATACAACACTTCAGGCTCTGAAATCACAAAATAATACCGTATGTATTTTCAAAGAACAGATTCACAATGCTTTATGAGTCATAGATGTGCAAATGTGAAGTATGTAGAATAGCAAATGTCAGCCATAATGTGTATTTTTTTCTTTCAAATAACTTTGCAGCCATAAAAATGGTATGCATAAAGGTAAACATGGTCTGGTTTGACCAATCTGTTGATATTAATAGTTAATAAAAAATAATCTATTTAACACGTTGATACTTCAAATATGCTTTTGCAATTAGCAGCCTGTTGAATACATGCCCATTTTACATTCTTTATCATGGCAGAATGACACCTATTCATCAGTTAGCTCTAAACTTCATACAAATGCAACACCTGTTAGTATGGTAAACTTTGTAATCACCAATAACCAAGTACTCCCACCAGCAGATTTGAGCCTGGCTCTACGCACTGCAAAAGTAGTTGTGGTGTCAGATAGAAGTCCACTATTTGACAAAAGCAAGTGAAGATTTGCAAAGAACCAGTTAGTTGATTTAAATCCTTTATTTGGACAGAGCAATAAAACGAAAACACATCTAGTATCCAACAAGCACTATCGCCTGGTTGTACCAGGCTTTCTCAAGTTAATTAAACAGGAAAAACTCTCATCTTATATACCCTAGAATCATTAATTAAATAAACTAATTGATGCTGTCAATTGAATAATTAGATCTCACTTAAACTTTGTAATCACTATTTAGCTGTAACTAGCATTATTAAAAGGAATTATTTGTTGAGAGGAAGACACTGGGCCCAATTCCAAAAGACTTGTTCTTACTGTAAGTGATCACATACACTGAGAGGAGGCTGAGGGTAGGTCTTTTGGAAGCCGGCCCCCCGGTGTAAGCATATTTATAGACAGGCCTCACACTGAAGTAAGATACTTACAGTGAGAGCACGTGTCTTGGAATCTGGCCCCCAGTGTAAGCCTATTTATTGAAAGGCCTTACACTGAAGTAAGTTGCTTACATCGAGAGCAAGTCTTTCTGAATCAGGGCAGACTTACCCTGAGAGCAACTCTTTTGGGATCTGGCCCATGATCTAAATTTAAGAAGTAAAAAAAAAAACATGGTTTATACTCCCAAATCTTACTGTACTAAAGACAAAAAGCAACTTAAACAGCATTTAGAGTTGGGTATTTCTGTTAACTTGAATGTTGGGGGTGGCTTGGATATGGCTGCTCCAGGCATGATGGCCTTGCAAGGGAAAAGAGTGAAGTTAAAGATAATGGGTGTGCAATTATCCAGACTGAGATTAACGTTTTAATATCAAAAAGTATTTTTACTTACCTGAAAGGGTGGTCAGTAACTGGAATGAACTTCTTAAATGGGTGTTAGTGTGAAAAGATTCAAGAGCAATTTTAAATGCTTCGAATAGGTGCTATGGATAGAGGATGATCTGAAGGTTAGGTAGTTGTAGGTGCTATGCGTATCAGTCATGTAGTTTGGACAGATACTTTCTCCTCTTCAGTAGCATGTAGTTTCAATAACTGCCATTGGAATTAGTGTAAATTTAGTGAAGTGGGAAATTGTCCCACATGAGGGGAAAATGAAGTGCATTATTAAAATTAACACCGTTTGGGGTCTCTCTGCCTTCCCCATGGAATTAGCATATATAAGTAAAAGGGAGTACAAAGGACAAAGCCTCGGACACAGTGATGTGCGCAGACATGCTCTCTTCCAAAAAAAAAAAGACTCTTCAATTAGTTTTATTTAATTGCTTTTGAAGCATCATGATTGTATATCTTTTAGTTTCGGTACTGTTTCATTTTGTTGAGGTTGTGGTCATAGTGGGTTTCTTATTGTTGGTTTCTCGCTAGGTAGATTTGATAGTTCAGGATTCATTTTCCTAACTTGAATCCTTCTTCTTCTAGTGGCATTAAGTATGTATTTGCCATTGCCAAATGTTAACTTGTATTGGTGATACACTGTAGCAGGACTTGTAGGGTCATAGTATAGTAATCAGATGGAGAACAGGCTAACAATAAAATGCATGTCATTTCCTCTGCTGTACTTCTCTCTTTGTCTGCTCTTCTTCATTCTGCCTGTCTGTTCCCCATTCACACTTGATGGCAGATGCCAGTGGTCAGGACGATGATGTATACTCTAATACAAGAAAATGTAAAGCCATTCATTCATTTATCTATTACTCATAGCACTAGTCAGACATCATCTAGAAAACTGTGTGAACTTCTGAAGTACATAAACATGAGGGAAAGTTGGATTGAGAGAATTTTGAAATTAATAGTTATGGTATTAGGCTGAATTATGTGAAGATACATAGAAAGCATAAACACATAATTACATATATGTAAAAAATGTCACCCATAATGTGTATATTTTCTTTCAAAGATCGTGACTCCCCTTTGCCAACCATTTTGTTCCTTGGAAAGAGGTCTGGCAGTGATTATTTTCAAAATGGTCCTACCTACTAGCCACCACAGCAATGTTCTTTTGTAATGATGCAGAAGCCCAAATCTCTACTATATTCCATAGATAACTTACGCCAATCTCTCTCTTCTGGCTATACCTAAACTCCATAGGCATCTGCCATTTGGTTCTCGCATTGTTTAAAATAGCAGGTGACTATCCTTTGTTGTTTAAACTTCCTGTTACGTATTTCACAATAGTTTTATATATTATTTTTAGCTATAAAACTTTATTACATTATATTTTAATTTCTCTTTGTATGTATCCTGGGCTGGCCTCAAAATAATCTGTGTGGATGAGTGCTCTGCATTGGCTAACACATTAAAAAAAATTGCATTTTTATTATATTTTTGTAGCCTTATTCAGCTCCCTGTTCATTTGGTCCATTTCTTGTACATGCTAATTTTTACTTCTTTCCACATTCAGCTCAGATCTTTATTATACTAATATGCTCCCTTGGCTAACAGACATCCTGGCTCCACTCCCCCATTATTTATATATACATATATATATATATATATATATATATATATATATATATATATATATGTGTGTGTGTTTGTGTGTGTGTATGTATGTATCAAGGGTGCCCTTTGGGCTGTTTTCAAATCATAGTCCCCTAGCGCACATTTTTAGGACCATGCAAACATGCAAGAATTCTTTGATTCAGCTTCCTGGTTGTATTAAATTATACCCATTGTATAATACAGCACCGCTGGTTAGAATGCATTTTAAATTTATAGGTTTGAACATTTTTCCAAAACTGCCCAATTCAGAACATTGCAACGATAAATGGCCACTCAAACTTCTGGAATTACAGTTTACCAATATCAGTCAATATGCATAATCTCTGCAGAAGTCAAAGAAATCTGAATAATTCCAGTCAAGAGATCTGTAACTATTGAAGGGGTTGCTTCTAGCAAACAACTTTATATTTCGGTGTTTCATCTACAAATTCAGTGTCTGCTGCCCTTGAAGAATAAATTGCCTGTGTTACGTTAAAAAAGTGGTAAGCAAGTAATATTGCAATAGGGAATGGATAGCAAACTGAAAACAGGTTCATAGATACTAGGTATCTCAT
Source organism: Protopterus annectens (assembly GCF_019279795.1). Taxonomy (NCBI): domain Eukaryota; kingdom Metazoa; phylum Chordata; order Ceratodontiformes; family Protopteridae; genus Protopterus; species Protopterus annectens. Next base: position 737,774,593 of record NC_056734.1, on the reverse strand, counting down.
ACAAAGGAGAACCTACTTGGGAATGCAGCACCCCCCCCCTTAAAATACAACACAATATTAACAATCCATCTACTTACCGTGGGAGTACAACCCACAGCCTTCTGCGTCAAAAGCAAGCATGCTGCCAGTGGTGCTGCTAACACTGCTTTTAAGTTGTATACCACAATAGTGATACCATTTGCTAAACAAAACAGTTGCAGATTGTAAGCAGACTTAGCATGAGCGGCAGTAATCTTCTCTTTACTTGAAGCTCACAATTCCTTGAAAATGCACTTGAAACTCTGTTCCCTGAAAAATGCATCTTGATAGTTCAAGTAGGGGATTCAAACTCTTGTTTCCTGTAACTAAGATACAGGATTTGAGCCTAAGCAAATTATTAACCACCTGCTATCACTAACTAGGGCATTTCACTCTCACACACAGACACCTCAACCTCTTAGTGCAAGAAATATGGACAGAGTCTAAAATAAATAGAGAGAGATTATAAATATTGCTGCTGTGAACTTAGAAAACTGAATAATCAGAATTTGTGTTAGTATGCATTTTTCTAAAGGATAGAAGGACTGAAACTCAAATGTCTGTCATTACTTAGTAACTTCCATCCTTTTTATGAGGAACAGACCGAAAATATTTTATAGCCCTTCAAGTTTTCCAAGGGAAAATCCTCATGCTGTTTTGGTTAGAAACAAAATAAAGGTAAACAGATATTTAGCAAAATGGCAAGTGGGTTCCAGGTAGAATTCTTGAAACTCCCAAAACCAAGAAGAATCCATAAAGTCAGAATGATAATTTAAAATTCTTTGTGTTTCCCCCTCTCACCCTGGCAGCCCCCTTTTTTCCCAGAAAGTCTGAATCTCCACTTTTCTCTTTGGCAACAGATAGGTTACAGATGGCAGTGGGAGGAAGTTTCTTCATACCAACAGGCAATTCCTCATCCTCGAAATCAGACTCTTTTGTTTCTACCTGTCCTTCATCACATGCTGTTCCAGGGAGTGATAGAACCTGTTTCACCTTCCCAGGTGGGAAAGGGTTTTTATTCAAGATGTTTTTAATGCCAAAGAAAGAAAATGCTTGGGGACCAGTTCTGGCTGTTTCTTTCCTAAACATATTTGTCATATTTCCCAAATTCAAAATGATGTCACTTCACAACCTGTTACCTTTTCTTCCTCTTTCAAGTTTCTTGATATCATTAGCTTTAGAAGATGCTTATTACCACATCCCTATTCATCCAGAATTAAGGTGTTTCTTAAGGTTTTGTGTGTCTGGATCACACTATCAGTTCTCTGCCTTACCCTTTGGACTATCTACTGTACCAAGAGAGTTCACAAAATGTCAGGCTGCAGTTATAGCTCATTGAAGGTTATAGGGTATCCACAGTTTCCATATCTAAGCAACCTATCCTTGCAAGATTTTTTCCAGTATGTCAGTAATTCATCATTTAGATGAGAGATTTCTTACATAAACTGAGATTCCAAGAGAACATTCAAATGCTTTTTTTTTTACTCCTTCACACATTGTTTTGTGGTTGTGTTCCTGTGGTTTCAGGTAGACACCTCATTTCAAATAGCTTTTCTTCCACAGGAAAAATAAAGATCTACGTAGATATTTTTCTAAGGTTTTCCACTCAGACTTTGGTCACTGTAAGGGAATATCTCAGATTTTGAGTCTCACGAAATCTATGATTCTCATGATAACCCCAGACAAGACTCCACATAAGAAGGATATAGTGGTATCTGAAGTTTTTTGGTCCCAGCACTAACACCGTTTGTCTTTTCAAATCCCAGTGCTGAGGTTTGTCAGAAGTGAAATCACTTGGTAGAGTCAGCAAATATCCTTAAATCCAACTCTGCCCTTTTCCCTCCCTGTTCCAAAATAATCAGTCAATACAGATGCTTCAGAATTTTCTTGGTAAGCAGTTTCAGGAGAGATAAAAGTTCACGGTGTGTGGGACATCAGGTACAGACTCAAGCACATAAATATAAAAGAGGTGCTTGCTCTGATCTAGGCACCCAACTCTCTGAATTGTCTTTGGTTCTTAAAACCTCTTCAAGTTGTTACAGACAATATCACAGTCACGTGGTACATCACCAAGAAAGAGGGATCCAGGTCGTACCCCTTTTGCAGACTAGACATGTTATGTTGGGATATAGCACAATTTCACTCTACAGGCATCCTACATGTTGTCAGAGCAAAATGGTGTACCAGACGAACTGAGCAGGACAAGTGCAGACTCTTTAATGGAAACTAGATCGGGGGGTTGTCTTCCAAGATTTGATCCATTTCTGAGAAGTTCCTCAAATAGATCTGTTTGCCTCCTCTCTGAACAATCAACTGGCACAATTCTGCTCCAGGACTCCATGCAAGAAGCCCTGGAAGACAGATGCCTTTTCTTTTGTTTGGACAGGAATGCTTCTGTATACTTCTGCATCCTTTCCAGTGACATCCAGTCAGATCTGAAGACTCAGACGGTATCCCTCAAAATCATTGTGGTGACTCCCTTTTGACCCAGACAGCTGTGGTTCTCCCTTCTTTTAGAAATGGCCAGTGGCATTTACCACACGGTTCCTCACAGACTGTATTTCACAAAAACAAAGGTGTTTGTTACACCGTCAACCTCAATCAACTTTAATTGACTGTCTGGATGATGGGGTGTAAATTCCCTTTAGGCACCTGTTTACTGAGAACTCACAGCATGTACAAATAGAGGCAAAAAAGCCTGCTAATAGGAAATCATACATTAGGAAATGGATAAGGTTTTCTGGTTGGTGCCAACAACATAACCAGCACCCATCCAGGGCTAGTAGTGCTAGTGCTCTGGTTTTGCAATATTTTATTAATTTTTGCATCAGCTACAGGATAATATTTTGTTATCCATTTGGCTAATCAAATCCATCGGATATAAAATCTTTGTTGCGATTGTAGGTCTTCTTAAAATTATATGGCCTATGTTATCTTATTAATTAATTGTTAGAGTGCTTGTCATTCAGTCTGGTTACCATTTTGTATTACAAGGGCTGATTTTTGCCAGGTACAAATTTATTTGGAAGTTCATTATATAATTAACCTTCGAGTTTTGTTACAAAGACTCCTTTTTAAAAGTTTGATAGTTTTCTGGACCACAGCTGTTCTCCCCTCTTAAATTAATAATCTCTACTGAATAAAAAAAAACTGTTATAATTGCTTCTTGTAAGCAGCAGGCTAAATTCAGTCATGAATAGCAGACTTATGGTGACTACCATTTAAAGAAGACAGTGCTTGGCACTCAAAGATGTTCTTAAAATTATAAAGAATATTAAATAATTTATTTTCCTCTAGTTCATACTGTTATAGAATGTGATCAGGTAAATTGTTTTGTGTTTTCATTCATCAGTTGCAAAGCAAGTACATTTATGAGCTTCCCTGAGATGTTGTCGTAGATTAACTTTGAAAAAGTTCTCTTTGATTCTAACACCAAGGGATAGTGAGTTCCAAGCTGCAGGGGTTAATACAGAATATGTTGTCTTCCCCAAGAACTTGTTAAAAAGTGGTCTAAGCAGTGTGGAGGGCTTTAGCTTTAAGTGAATATAGAGGACTCATGACTGAGGCCAGTAGAAAACAGTAACTGCAGTATAACAGCTTGTTGGATAGGTAGTTCAGAGGGATGGCAGCTTAGGCAGAAACAGGAAGCCATTACTTTGGAGTGTCATACAGCAGAAGTCCCTATGGTTAGATAATCTGATGAAGCAGCAGATTTTATTAACTGCAGTTTGAATGGTGGTTCTGTTTTAGGCAGAATCTTGTGTTACAAGTGGGAGGCAGCACTTTAATCTGGGCATTGGTGAGTAGGAGATGGGTATATTTTAGTTGGTGAATGTCTTGTTTTTGTTTATTTGTTGTGAAGAGTGAATATTAGTTGTTGACCTAATTGGTTATGGGAGGGTGGCAAAGACATATTTGCTGAGCTACTGATGTGAGCTATTTTCTAGTCATGCTAAGTCTAATTTTACAATGTGAATACTATGAATGCACTTACACTTTACATTTTACATTTCATACTACATATTTATGAGATGTATTTCTATTGGACCATTTGAATTTCTGTCACTATATATATATGTGGTTTGAGTATGTCTTCTTTGTCTGATGAAATCTGATGTATTGACGAAAAACACGTGTTTCATAGTTTCATGGTTTCATAGTTTAGTACTAGGCTATCTGCCCTGGGGCATTTATATGCCTAGCCATAGTGATGTGGCTTTCGCCATCCCATGTAATGGTACAAAAGTGTACAGAATAGATTTAGAATACTGTGCCTCTGTCTAGTAGTGACACAGTGAAGACCCCCTTACATAATAGAATTAGTTTACTGTGCCTCTGTCTAGTAGTGACACAGAGATGACCCCCGGGGTAAACCTACGATCTCCCATCCACTCGTCAAGATTTCTCTTGAAGAGAGTGAGTGTTGTGTTAGCGTTTTACGTTTTGTGTTTGATTCATTCAATAAATTTGGATTTGTATCTTCAGCTGTCCGGTGCATGGCTTCTCCTCTAAACAGTGCTCTTTTTGGGTTGGTTACCAGTAGGTTGGTTTGCACTGTTCTTCTGGATTTTTGTTTACTATTTTCTAGTCAATGTTTTATTAACCAAATAGCATCGAGAAGATTTCCTGCTGTTAATCACAGAGCCATTATCTTGCTATGGGTGCCAAATGTTATTAAATTGCTTTTGGAGTTGATTGAACTTGTTAGGAGAGGATTTTGAGGTGTCATGCAACTGATATAGATGATGTCAAATGGCAGGATGCTCCTCAATATAGAAGGGTCTATATTAGATGAACAAAGGTTCATCTTAGTGAACGCTCACATGAGCGAATATTGTGGAACTCAAAACTGCAATTGTGAGATTGCGGTACAGTGAGGATGGGAATATTTGCCACTTCCTCACTGTAGTGCGATCTCAAAGTTGGAATATATATTTAGCGGGGGTGTGGGGGGCACAGCCCCCCACAATTGCAGTTTTGAGTGCCTGGATATTCGTTCATGTGAGCGTTCGCTAAGATGAACTTTTGTTCATCTAATATAGGCCCAATATAGAAGACAGATGGGATTTCAGCACTGAACCCTAATGTGTTCCAGCCCGCCGTTGTCTGAGGCAGTGTTTCCTGACATAACTATAATGGATGTTCTGGTTAGACAAGATGAGAACCACCATACTGCAGTTTCCCCACAACTGTAATTTAAAGAGTTGCTAACAATACAGTATAGTCAACAGTTTGAAATGCTCACTTAAAGTTGGTGAAAAGGACACCAAAGAGTTGTCCTTTTTCCTTTGATTTGTATGTCTGGCTTGCTGTTGTTGTGTACCATTCAGCTGTTGTTGAGTCATGGCATCTCTGTGCATTGCTGTCCTCAACTGTAATCCATATGAAGATTAATCACTGACAGAAAGGTAACCATCTCTGTAGTTACTGGATCAATCCATCATATTCCAGGTCTGCTACTTTTACACTGCCTTGCTAAGCATGATGATGCTTGTTTCTATGATGTTTCTATTCACATATGTACAAGTATGAAAGACCAAGCTTATTTGAATACTTAGGTTTTTATCTCTGATACCAATGTATTTTTTGTGAAGTCCATGATATGTGCAGTAGTTTTCACCAGCACCATAATTCAAAGGCATCAGTTTTCTTCCTGCTGTGTTGCTTTTTCCACTGCCCAGTTTTTGCATCTGTGCTTTTCCTGTTAAACCTCAGTTTACAAGATACTGAGGAATCAGAACACTGAACACAAATGCTTGAAACACAGAAAGGTTGACTTCTCCAATTGTACATGTTTTTTTGCAGGGGGCAAGCTTGTATACACCCCCATGTATTGACCAGTGCCCCCCCCCAATACCCATGAAATTATATATACCAACTCCACAATTGCACAAATGTAGAAAAATGAGAAACTTCCCAGAACAAAGGAATCACTGCTGGTGCCACTCCAAAACCCAAGATCTGGCCTTGTTATCTTTCCCAGTGTTCCGACCCCACATTCACAAATAAATGTAGCGTGTTACTGCTAGTGCATGCTCTGAAACCCAATAACTGGCCTTGTTATACTTTCCCAGTGTCCTGACCCACACATTCACAATTAAATGTAGCGTGTCACTGCTGGTGCATGCTCCGAAACCCAAGACCTGGTCTTATTATCCTTTCCCAATGTCCTGACCACCACACTCACAAATAAATGTAGTCTGTCACTGCTGGTGCATGCTCTGAAACCCAAGACCTGGCCTTGTTATCTTTCCAGTGTCCTGACCCACACATTCACAAGTAAATCTAGTCTGTCCCTGAATAACAACTTCTATTTTGTTATCTCTGTTGCTAGTAATGATATCTCTAGGGAGACACACCAAGGATGCTGAGATCCTTTTATTTGAAGAACCATAGAATACTTTCAGTTCTCATGCCGAAACAGAAGGAAATAATTTGTTTTGGAGGGACTGTGCTGTTAGGAGGCTTGATCATAAAAGTTACCATGGCAAGGGGGGGACAAGAAACAGACTCTTAGGAATGGAAAAGCAGCTGTACAGGTAGAAATTTGGATACCATTGTCCAACTGTGGACAGATGATCTTGTTAGGAAGAGTATTAAAGCAGTGAAGGAGGAATAAAAGAAACTGAGGAAGGAATTTAGGCAGGCAGCACACAATTACATTTTCAGTGGTGTATATTGTCCATTGTATGGAGGAGTTTGGGGTTCAGTGCATCAAAAGATTCAGCAAATAATTAAGGAGCTGTTTCAAAGCTCAGGAGTTTGACTTCATTGGATGCTAAGAATTCACTTAAAAATACATCAGTCGTGTTAGTATGAAGGCCTGTATTTGTCCATGAAGGAAAGTAACATGCTAAGTGGCAGGTTCAGTTGTCTTTTTTATGAGTATTTAAAATTTTGGGCTCATGGTGGGGCTACTAAAACAGAGTAGGGAAATACTGGGTATTTCTTCCAATAACTTCAAAGTAGTTAGTGATATCTCCAGTAGTGAACACCAGTTAAGCAGTGCACTAGTTGTAATTGGTAGCAAAAAATTCAAACACAGTATACTAATCCATCTAGAAGCTTCCAGTGAAAAATTAGGAAGGGTTACACATAAGGGAGTACAAGAGTGTGGTTAGATCTGTATAATAATTTCTTTTTTATATTAATTTTTTTCTTACAAATTGCATGAAATAACTAGTTAAGAAGAGTATTGTATACTGAACCCTATTGACCAACTTTTTATTTGTTTTCTGTTATCACAAACTTATTCTGTTATTGTTAATGGTGCTTCATTTGTTTTGTAGTAACTCTATGGTGTCTTTACATGTTCTTTTTTTTTTTGGTGCTGTTTATGCAACAACCCATATTTGTTGATACACATTAGATTGATTGTAACCAAAACTTTCTTTTACCTGTAATACTATAAACCATAACCTGAAGCTCTCGACTCTCATTATAAGCTGGCAATCTGCCAGAGTAGCACTAAAGGCGCTAACATTTCAAGTATGGCAATGACCTTAAATTTTTCCACCTTCAAACACTTCCATCCTGTAGAATGTTCAGTTTCTTACAGTATGCTTAGCTATGTTGTATATATTTTCTATTGTTCATTGATATCCCTTTGTGTTACTTAAATATCACTTTGTCCTTCCTGGAAGTAAATCATTTTCTTATGACAAAATTCCATTATATAAACATTGGTCGGTATTGTATAAATCCCCTTTGTTTTGCACAAATGTCTGTATATTGTCTTAGATCCTCACTTCTGCATGATTAATACAACCCCTTCCTAGGCCTGCCCTCTTGCATTTATTACGTTTTCATTTTGCATATTTTACCATTTTGCTTTTCTGTTTTTTCCCCCTCTGTTCCTTTTTCTCCCATTTTTCAGCCTAGAGTCTTGAAGATTTTACTCCATACACTGGGATGAAGTCATCACCAGTCTGCTGTGTTTATACCAACTTAATATTATACTGCTTGTATGTTAAATACATACAAAGGGGAGGAGCTGTACTTAATGCTTATCTTTAATTGCCCTGCGAAGATTCCATAGACTTACTCTCAAGGACAGATGTACATGAACAGTGGTGTTCAAATGTACTACAAATGATGCATGTAAGTTCCACATGGTCAGGACTTTTTCAGAAAGGTGGTGAACATAAAAAAAATTGGATTATACTAACAGTGATATTTCAGATGAGAACAACAGTGTTAAGAAGGGTAAACTAATTTTGAAGGGGGCAGTGGTGTACAGTATTGGGGATTCTTCTGTATGATGGTTTGATTGAGGAGAGAGGTGAGGAACAGATTTGTTTACATTTTTGAGACTGTGTTACGTCTGACACAGGAGAGAGAAGAATCTATGAGAGTCTTCCCCATGTGACCATATGAACAGACAATGTAGAACCTGAAAGAACAGAGGTGGTTAAGCAAACAGTGTGCATGTGGTGGCGATTAACAAGAATGCCAAGGAATCACTAACTTTATCAGAAGTGCTGCCACTGCCATATGTAGAGAGTAACTAGGAGGTATAGAATTAGTCTCTTCGGTGAATAATTTGGTACACTCACAAGGATATGGGATTATTAACAGTTGGAGACATACTTAGCAAAGCTGTCTGTTAATCTTCAAAGCAAGACACTGCATGGGGGTGGGGGCAACTACAATGAGTGCGGTTAGTATGACTGTAGTGCTATATAAATAATTAGTCCTACACCATTGCACATAAATAGTGGTCAAACTTCCAGCAATAACAGAGAAATGCATCAAATCCCTTGTTCTCAGTTAGAAGTACTGCCATTGGTTATTTATACAGCTTTTTCCACAAGTAACATTGCCTTTAGTATTCAATAACCATAATGGCACTGGAAAAACAGGAAATTATGACTGAATAATGCAAGTACTATTACCATGTATATACTTCATCTTGTTTCCAATTTCACATAAAACACCTGCAATAATCACAGCTTCACTGCCCAGAGAAAGAGTAGTTTAGTTTGTTTCCAACAGTAACACTTAAAAGTAAAACACAATTGCACAAATCTTTCACTTTAAATAACCATTGTGGCACTCCCTTCAGCAGGCATCTGACTAATAATGTGAAGGAAGTACTGTCTTCAGAAATGTATTTAATTTTGTTTCCAGCAATAACTCAATAATGTGGAAACTTCCCAAAACCAGAATTAACCTGCGGACAGCAGACCTGTCTGACAGACTGCATAGCAGAATTTACTGCACTGCATTAAATCTCTCTCTTTATACCCATTTTTCTATAAGCATCTGTGTGTGTGTGTGTGTGTGTGATGTATGTGTGTATCTTTCTCTCTCTTCACACACACACACACACACACACACACGGTTCCCTCTTGAAATGTTAGCACTTAAAAAGCAGAGAGCAGACAAGCCAAAGAAACAAAAGACTAAAATTCCAGAAGAGTGAATCTGAAAAATCACTTTTCTCCTTTAAACTTGTTTTTTGCAGGGAGGCAAGCTCTCCTGCGCCCCTGATGTGCATCTCTCAAATTTATATATACCAACCCAAGATCACCATACCTAAGAGTAAAAGGAATATTCCAGGAAATAGCCATCTTGGACTTAGTATATGTAAGTTTGTTTTTTCAGTTGTTTGGTCTCTGTGTTTCAGGAGTCATTGTCTCGATGTCTCTCTCTATGTGTGTGTGTGTGTGTATATATATATATATATATATATATATATATATATATATATATATATATATATATATATATATATATATATATACACACACACACACACACACACACACACACACACACACATATATATATATATATATATATATATATATATATATATATATATATGTAATTGATCGTTGTTCAATACGTACCAACATTAAAATGCTGGTCAGTATCGCATTTACTGTCAAAACTGGGTGATGTAGTACTCTTTGTGTTGTATTAACTGTAACAACTGCTTGCTACATTCTAGAAGCAGTTTCCTGTAGATTAAAAGCAAAACATACTTTTTTTCTTTATTAACTGAGCTCTGTAGCTCTCTCTGCTTGGTATAAACTGCAGAAGATAATTGCTGCAAATGTAGTGATTTTATTTTTTTGGTCTTCACTTCCCTTATAGAGAAGAGCTTTTCTAGGTGGGTGGTACTAGATCAGGAGATGACATCAGGAGCAATTTTAGCTTGGTACAACTCTGGTTAACAGAAGAGCTGTTGAAAAGGAATTCCTGTCAAGTAAATTGCAATGCATTATAGAGAGAGAAGGGATGACTAGATTAGTTACCTACACACAAAGCACATATAGGGCTGGGAGTGGGATGGCTTGCTCTTACTCCTGTTTTATTTCCCCCTCTGGATCCTCAGCCTTGCTGTCAAACTGTCCCCAGTAAACTAATTTACCACACTTGCAGCAGGAGGTGGTAAAACATCATAACAGCTTGTATAGCAATGGGAAATCATATTTCAGGGCTTTTTCTTATTTTCTGTACAGTTTTAAAAGACAGCTCAGCAGGCATCAAATGTGTAGCATTTTTTTTATGTGTACTATGGTATAATACTTATGCATGCTCAGTCAGAACAGGAGCAGTAAGTAAAACTAGCTTCTGGCCACAACTTAAATGACAAATTATGGCAATCAGTAGAAAAATAACGAATTGAAAAATATTTTGTTTATTGTAAAGGTAGAAAGGCTTCAGGCCTGTAACCGAACAGCAGAGCCACCCCTTGTACCTAGGAGGACCAAACATATTCTGGCAGGAATCAGCTGCATTTAAAGGGGTGGAAAGGATGTACTGAAGACTTGATTGAGAACTGTATTATGATTTGGTCCTTTAAAATAAAGTCAAGAGAGAGATCATTAATATGTCTACTGGGGTTACAGCATTTTAGTGATTATAGTATAATATTTATAAGAGATGTATCCATAAATTGTTGACAAAGTGCTTGCATCTTATATTTTACTAGAAAATAAAATACAGCAATAAAAATGTAAGAAGAAAGACTGTAGAAAAAAGTTAACCAGTGTCTCTAAAGCAAAAACATTTAAACGTGTCCTGTAAGTATAGCTGAATAAATTTCTTGAAACGGTTAATATGAATATAAGCTTATTAGGAACAGAGCTCGGTGCAGCAGTTGCTATTTTTAGTGAAAGATTTTTCACAAAAGGTTGAGTATGGAGGCCTTTTTAGTCAGAGGCTGTTGGAGCTCCTTAGCGAGTAAGAATTTTCAAGATGGTATCAGTTTATTTGGTCAGTATTTGTAATTCACATGTCTGAATGTTAATGTGTTTCACATATAAGTAGCCATGGCAATAATGGGGAGACCATTCATTTTTTGGAGACTGATGCAGTGATGATCAGGTGAACCTAATAATTTTGTTTTATGTTTGTAGTAAGTAATTTTTATATGCAGACAATGAAGATTGGAAGAGTTATGAGATGTATTAAGGAAGTAAGAAAAGGAATGAAATCCTGCATCCAGAGAAGGACACCTGCTAAGGAGAGATACCAGCATAGCTAGAGAGAAATGTAGGCTGATAAATGAGAAAAGGAGAACCTGAAGTAAAATGAGAAAAAAAAAAGTTGGAAAGGGTCTATAAAAATATTTTAAAGGCTATTTGGCAAGAAAAGGCAGCTTTTCAGAATTAGAAAAACCATAAACTAAAACCAAAGATAATAATATACAACAAATCTGGTGATAAATGAATTAAGCCGAAAAAAATAAAATTTATTGTCAGCAGAAAAACAACACACGCCTCTAGCCCCTTGGTTAAATACCCTTCTGTTTTTCTACTGACAATAAATTTTATTTTTTTCGGCTTAAATTTGTCACTGGCTTTGTTGTATATTATTAGCTTTTGAGAATTAGCTGGCCAGGTAAGTGCAAATGGCCTAAAGAAGTTGTTGAGATAAAGATTTTTGAGAATGAAAGCAATCCGACATAAATCCAAAATTAGTTATTTTCTCCTATTTGCAGTAGACTAGCTTGCACAGGGAGGTGGCGTGTTTTGGCATGGATTCAAATTTACACAGGAGAAAGAATCAGGGAAGAGTTATAAAGGGAACATAAGGGGCGTGGGACAGTAATGCACAGGGTCTTGGAGATCTGTTTCCTTCTGTTCTTAAACTGTTTTCAGTTGTGCTGAGTGAAATTAGGAATATCAGTGGTGTTACAGGACTGAAGGATGGTGACAGCAACCCCACTTGTCTGGTCTATAAAACATCCTAGCATTGAAAACTATAGAAAAGATCCAACAGTCAGCTGGTGGACTTCAAAATTCCCATTTGTGTCATTGATAAACAGTGGTTTGGTTTCACTCAGATGTTTTTCTAGTGTAGCTGATGAAGTTCTGTGACTAGGCTTACTTCTGGATTGGACAAAGGAAACCTTGTGGGCATTTTATATATATATATATATATATATATATATATATATATATATATATATATATAAACACACATACACATCAGCCAGGCTTTTAACATTGAGTCTTTACATGTAATTTGTAGAGAAATTCAGAGAAGTATGGCAATGCATCCAAATTCTCTGACATTAGTAGTGACTGAGGCAGAGTTTGGGAGTTAAATTAGAATTGTCTAGAGAGAGGGCTACCTCAGGGTTCATCTCTAGAACTAGTTATGTTTAATATCTGTCAGATATTTATTTGTTTGTTTTGTTAACTAGCTAGGTGGACTGTTATAATGACCATATTCAGCCATGGCCTGGGCTAAGAAGCTTAATCATGTAATGAAAGAATATGTATATTGTATGAAGTACACATACATTGTATGAATGAACAGACATTAGTAGGCCAAATACAACAACCATAAATGTCTTTTCTGCAGTCAGGAGACAGTTGAAAAAGTAAGACTGTGAAAATGCAGTGCAGTGTCTTCACTGCAGGCTGGACCAGCTACTGGTAGTCTATAACCTTATAACCAGTATTAACATTATTTTTCATATGTGCAGCATGTCTCTGGGTGGTAAGAAGGGGTATAGTTAATTTTTCTTAAGACAGCTTTGGTAAAGATTGTTCAGTAATTATTCATTAATACTTCTTCCATGAAACTATCATTCTAGACAAAATGTCACAATTTTGGAGGCCCCCTGGACACTTCCCATCTGAGTATGACTTTGTTACTGCCACCCCTCCTGAGTACAATTTTAGTTCATCCTGCAGAGTTTTAGAAGTGGTATGTACAGACTGAACTTCAGCTACAATGCTCTTATATTGTGGCAGACCTGTGAACCACACTATGTTGGCCCATCTCACAGAAGGACATTCACAGTTACTGGAATTTAGTTTCAGCAAGGATATATTACAACTCTGTCTACAGGGTTGGACTTAGATGGTGTCCGAAGCACTGCCTACTGTTTCAACCCCTCCCCACACACACACACACACACACACACACACACACACACACACACACACACACACACACACACACACACACCTCCTCAAGTGCACCCCTCCCCCAACAGTTCTTGGGCTCCACACTATACTCATTACTTTTTTCCAACATTTTCTCATAGTTTGCCTTACTCTCCAGCTTTTTCAAGATGCCAGAATTTTCTATATGCTCTGAAATGTATTTTTAAGTTTTTTTTTCTTTTTACACAACATTTTCATCCAGTGATGGCTTAAACAGAAACTATGATTAAGGAAAGAAGTCATGTTGCTATTCAACTTTTGTTTTCCTTGCATCTTTTCACCAGTTTTATTGACCAGTACAGTATAATAACTGTTTGGGAAGTAACTCCGTGAATCTGGGACACCCAGCAGCTATAGAGTTACAGATGTTCTGGCAGGCATTTTAGAGCATTTTCTCAGCCTTTAATCCAATGGTGACATGAACAAAAATTATGAGTAAGAAATGATTTTCAGTCTTTTTTCTTTCAAGGAAGATATAAGTTGTGCCCAAGGCTTAATATTCAAAGATGACAAAATAGTAGCTCACTATAAACTAACAATACAGTTGTTGTAGGGCTACACAAATCCTCTCTGAGAATACTGCTTGCCACCCGCCAATCCTCCCCCCAATAAAAAGACAGTCACTGCCTGTGCATCCTTCAGATTCGTAGGTTCAAATGTTCATAGGAGATTACTAGGCCAATGGCTTAAGAGCCTTACAAGCCTAGCCAGTATAACCCAATTTTACCCAACATATGGCTCTCAAGAGGCAAGCGGATGGCATGGGTATGTGCCTATGCATTGAGTATCTTATAGATCGCCTCTCACTGTAAGGACACATGTCAACTTATGGTTCTCAATCCCTTGATTCAAACTGTGTTTGAAGAGGGCCAGGGAAGTGCTCTGCTTAATGTGAATAGGAAGCCTGTTCCAAATAAGGGCAATCTCTGAGACACATATCTGTCTGCCCAGAATGTTTTGTTTGAGTCGCTGACTAAGTTTAGATCCCTGATGTTAGACCGGGATAAAAGCAGAGTCTGAAATGGCCCCAGTCATGTATTGCAGGTGACTGCTGTCATATATATGTGTATGTATATATGTGTGTATGTATATATATATATATATATATATATATATATATATATATATATATATATATATATATATATTTATTTATAAATAGAGAAACAGCATGCCTCCTCACTCCTCTCCTGTACCCCATATAGTCACCCACTGGTATATGGGCCTGTTGTGGGATTGTGACAAAAGTGAAAAAATGACGACTACAGTAGTGAATTCCACTATGTTGCTTATAGACAGTACACTCCACATCCAAAAGGTATAGCAACCTTCTTAGTTCACCTCTGGGGTCTGTAAAGAAAGTAAAATAAACAATGACTATACTGTGCCCAGCCCCAACATACATTATAATGACCTCCTGTGCACACATCTAAGGTTTGATTGTGATGAGAAATAAAGAAGTAATGACCACACAACCTTCAGGACACGCATCTGATCAGGGCTAGTTTTAGAATAGGTGCCATTGAGGGTAGAGGCCACCACTAAGTCCATGTCAAAGTCCATTTATGCATTCTTGAGTGTGGAGACCACTAGACTCCTAGAAGCTCTTAAGTGTCTGAATTTTCTGTGATGTATTTTATGCCTTACATTTGAAATATAATTACTTGTCAATTGCATTTTTTTCGGAGAAGTAAAAACCTCCATACAGGAGGGTGCACAGATAAAAATCAGTGATATTTTGTATGCACACACACACACACTCAGACTCAGACTCACACACACACACACACACACACACACACACACACACACACACACGCACACACACACACACACACACACACACACACACACACACTGCATGTTTTTGATGTGCCGGGGTTAACCAGAGCTCATGGAAAGACACACATACAGACAGGGAGGGCATGTAGATACCACATAGAAAAAAAAACATAGAGAAGAACTCAACCTGAGCCAAACACTGTGAAACTGCAATGCTACCAACTGTGTCACAGTGGCAATGAACAGTTGCTTTTACACACATCCTTGTCCTGCCAAATCACCAAAGATAGCCATCTATCATACATAAGGTCTATGTTTATGATCGGAAGTGAAAGAAAATATGGCCAGCTTGTTACCCTTAACTACACAGAAACCATCCCCCTCAACACACACAAGAGTAACTGAAGACATCTGTACTAGAAAGTGAAATAAATTATAGCCAGCTTGTTAGTCTTACACTGCAACACTCACTGACTCACTAACACACACACACACACACACACACACACACACACACACACACACACACACACACACACACACATGCCATAGTCTTGCAATTATTACTGCAAATAAAAATACACTGTGCAACACTTGTACAGCCCCAACAGATCAGTGAATGTTGTTTAGCAATCAGCAAACAGCAGGGGTAAGTCACTTTTATTTAACTTATTGAGGAGTAAAGTTTACTTGTAACTCTCACTAATTTCACATAATGTCCCTGATTTTACCTCATAATTTTTTTCTCTGTTCCTCATAAAAATATTGATTTGCTTGTAAGTCATTTAGGAGTACAGTCAGACAAATCTGCATTTAAATATGTATAAACGTGTTCCTAACTTTGAGATTTTATTCTGATATTATATATGGCTTTGCCCAGAATTCTTAAGCAAATACATTGGGAGTTATAGTATCTGGAGTTCTACTATTATTTATAAAACTCTCTGAAAAAGAAATCCATCCTTGAAGATCTGAAGCGTCAGCTTTTCTTAAAATCCAAGGTAACCACTGAGATTAGTCACTCTGGGTCTGCTGATCTCTAGTGCTTACCTTGCTCATGTTCATCACTAATTATAGGTTTTATCCTAACAGGATCATATCATAACCCTGTTTTGGATAAAATATATAATCAGAAAATTAGTAATGTTTTTTTCTCCTCATTGTTTACCCAACCAGCACAGCAGCAGCTTTTGTGGGGCTCCCATGAAGTCAAGGATGAGTAAGGTGGTGTACTACAGCCACTGGAGCATAAAGCTGGCTATGATGTTAGTTTTACAGGAGAGAATGTGACCACCAGCAGGATTTAACTAAATCAGGGGCACGATGTCAGTGGTAGAATGAAAATGTGAAGTCTTTTACTCGCCAAAACACTGTTACTATAACCACAGATCTCTTTGAATTTTGAAGGAGATACAGTTGGGGAGACTTAGCGTTGTCGCCTCACAGCAAGAGGTTCTCTGGTTCGATTCTTGGCTGGGGTACATTCTGTGTGGAGTATGCATGTCCTCCTCATGGTCGTGTGGGATTCCTTCAGGTGCTTCGGTTTCCTCCCCCATTCTAGCGACATGCCGTACGTGAATTGGATACACGAAATTAGCTGTAGGTGCAAGTGTGTGTGTGAGTGAGTGGTGCAGATGAATTACCACAGCAGGGCTAGCCACCTGACGGTGTAAACCTTGGCTCGAGATGATTGTCACTGTTGAAGTGACATCTCGACCCCATGTGCAAAATGGGAAAAAGGGGTTGAGGACTGATGGCTGGATAACTAACAGTTAATGTGATAGTGTTCAATCTCGCCGTTTGTTCTTACACATGGGTTCGGAGCCGATCCTCGGCTCCGTGTCGGCCGCTTGCAAGCTCTGCATCGAGAAGAAGCTCGAGACAATCTAATACCCACAATCCCCCTCTGCCTTTACCTCAGATCTAGTTTGCCGCTGCTGCGTTCGCATCACTGGGATCGAGCTCGAGCAACTTCAGATAAGAAATAACTTTTATTATTGTTATTTTTGAGAAAAAAATTTTTTCTAAAAGTACTATTTGGTGACATAGTGTATGTGTGTGTGGTAAGGTAGAAATACTCGGTACCGTTAATTAACTTGTTAGAGTTTTTCGGGGCCTTCCACCCCTTACTCGATTTTGACAACCGGACTGACTTATATATCGGATTCGACATATTTACTGGATTTGTCTCTCTACTGGACTTGACCTTTTTTCTCTTACCTGTTTCTTCTTCAAGATGTCTGAGAAAATTAAATCAGGTTTTAAACGTTGCCAGTGTGGCCAAAAAATGTCAGTTACTGACAACCATAGTTCCTGTGTCTACTGCCTTGGCCCTCTCCACTTACAAGAGGACTGTTCAATTTGTCACTCTTTTAGTGGGAGGGTCATGACAGATAGGCACAGGAAACTCATGGACAGGGGGTTATTAAAACCTTCCTTTCAGGAGGCTCTGGATGCTTCAGACCAGGCATCCAAATCCTCGAAGGAATCGAAGACGTCGGAGCCCAAGTCATCGGCTCCGAGCTCTTCAAGTAAAGTTAGATCACCGGTTCCACAGACTTCGGGGCCGAGTGTTCAACTGTTGTCAGTTCCCGAGCCTCGAGTCTTGGAACTGGTGATGGAGCTCCCTCCCTCGACACTATTGAGGTCGGCTCTGTCTTCGGTTCCTTCGACCCGTTCTTCTTCTAAGCTTTCCGATGTCGATGTGGATCGTGTGGTGCAGAAGTTATTGGAGCATTCGGCCCTATCCAAACTTATTTCGGTTTCCACCCAGTTGGTGTCGAAACTTGAAGGCCTTCCATTGTTTCCATCCATTCCTCCTCCGAGACCTGTCCAGTCTTTGGAGCCGGAAGAGGTTGATCTACTGATTGTGGAGCCCTCGGGTCCAGAACCATCCTTTTCTCGGTCTGTTCCTCTCACCTCGACTCCGTCGGATCCGGTACCGGAGTCTCAGAGCCGACGATCTGTCCTTGGTTCCGGGGCCGAGAGTCGAACCGACGTTTCGGTTCCGACTCTTCCCCTCGGGGCCTCGGCGCGGATCGATTCGGCTCCGTCCTCGGGGTCGATGCCTGTCTCGGGGATTCTTCCCATTTCTTCGGAACTGGGAGATTCTTCGACTCGGGACCCGGGGGCCTTCGATCTCATGAGGAAGGTGTTGTCTACCCAGACAACCACATCGGTAGAAGCAACCTCTCCTCCCCATAAAGGGCCGTTATCCTCCTCTGCACCCACGGCTACATCCAAGCGTTGAGCACCGGTGTCTCAGCCACCCCTGGAGGGTGCCCCCTCTTCCTCAGAGGCTTCTTTGGATGCTCCCCACGAAGAAGTCCCTAGGAAAAGATTGTGTAAGAGGAGACACTTAGATTCTCCACAAGAATCTTTGACATCCGATACTGACTTAGATGAGTCAGAAGGGTCCCCTAAGTCACCTTCAGAAGATGTCTCTTTTTCTGACATATTGGAGATCCTGAAACAGAGAGGTGACTGGCAGTCCCTTCCCCTTCTGAGGATGAGTCAGTCTTGCTGAAGGCATTTGGTGCTCGCCCTTCCTCCTCCTGGGTCACTCCGCCTTCGATGAATTAATGGAACTTATTGCTTGAAGGGTGGGAGGCTCCTGACACAGTGGAACCAGTCCCTAGGAAGCCTAATAAGTATATCACTGCACCCCAGGACAAGACTTACTTGACAAAAGGAGTTCCAGTGGATGCTATGGTGGTGGCAGCGGCCACGAAAAGGAGATGTCGGAATCTTCCTCATCTGTCCATCCCCTAATAAAGATTCTAGGACTATGGACAGGTATGGGAAGCGCATTTTTAGTTCAGCGGCTTTTTCCATGCGATCCCTGAACTATTTGACCCACTTTACACGACTACAGAGGGATCTAGTCAAAGAGTTGGGAGATACCCTCCAGGGTACTACAGATGCTGCTGTCTCAGAGAAAGTGACAGCGCAACTTAATACCCTTACATCCATTGTGAACTCGTCCATGAGGCTGATCTCTTACGCGGCGAAGGTTCGAGTAGGGCAGCAGCTTCAGCGATTGCTCTTCGCAGACAATCCTGGATGCGCTTATGTTCATTCGGAAGCCTTCAAGTCTTCCTTTACTAACGCCCCATTTGACGGTGCCACTCTTTTGGCCCCAAAGTAAAGGAGACCCTTACCCGGTGTGAGCAGGAGGGAAAGACTCTGTCTGCTGTCGGAGTCCGTTTTCCACCCCATCCAGACCGTACCCCAAAGGGCAACGTGGTGGAAAATGTGGTTTCGAAAACCCCAAGGATCTTTCCCAGGCACACAGGGTGATGCCCCTCTAGAGGCAGAGGAGGGGCAGAGGTGGAAGACGCCGTCCTGGCGGCAGAGGGGTCCGCAGAATCAAGGTGACAGGGATACACTCCTGGTAAACCTTTCCAGCACTCCTGAGAGGAGGCCCGACTGTCCTGCTCTGGAGGCAGTCGGGTAGCTTAGCTTTATACCCTCAGGCCTGGCAAAACATAACTACAGACAAGTGGGTAAAAGCGTGGTTAACAGAGGTTACAAAATAACATTTCTGTCCTATCCCATTCCAAAGAAAAGACTCCCAGATGTGCTGCCCCATCTGCGAGAGCCAGCAGCTATAGAAATTTCAAAGCTGCTAGAAAAAGAGTCATCCAACCAGTCCCAGCGGACCAAAGAGGATTCGAACTTACTCAAGGTTCTTTTTAGTTCCAAAGAAAACAGGGGACTGGAGGCCCATTCTGGACCTAAGCTACCTCAATACCTTCGTCAAGAAAAAAAAGTTCCGAATGGTCACGCTTCAATCGATCCTTCCATTCTTACAGTAGGGCGACTGGATGTGCTCAATAGATCTGAAGGATGCATACTACCACATCAAAATGGCCAGGGCATCCAGAGATCATTTGCGCTTCGGCTGGGTGCCAGTCACTTTCAGTTTGAGCCCTGCCCTTTGGTCTGACCTCAGCCCCAGGGTCTTCACCAAATGCATGGCAGTGGTAGCGTCTCACTTGAGACGCCTAGGATTCCAGGTGTTTCCGTATCTGGACGACTGGCTCCTTTCTGCCACCACCCAGCGTCAACTAGTACAGGCCAGAGACTACACTCTTCAACTGTGTATTCACCTCGAATTTCCGTAAACTTGAAAATCCTTACTACAGTCATCACAGCGTATCTTATTCATAGGAGCAGAATTAGATACACATCAGTTAATTCTAAGACTTCCTCCAGAAAGGATACTTTCACTTCAGACTCACATACGTCTTCTTCTTTTGTCCAGGAAATCCCCAGCAAAACTGGTACTGAAGGTTTTGGGACTCATGTCAGCTTCTCTTATTGCAATACCCTTGGGAAGACTACACATGAGAGTCCTACAATGGCTACTGTTTGCACAATGGTCGTTCCAACAACTACCTCTGACACACGAGATTCTTATAACGAACACATGCAAATCACACCTAGACTGGTGGCTTCAGACTTGCAACCTTTCCAAGGGGAGACCATTTGTGCTACCCACGCGACAGCTACGGTGACCACGGACGCTTCCCTGATAGGGTGGGGGGGCATCTTTCAGGGACAGACAGTCCAAGGCGAATGGACCAATTTAGAGTACAATCTGCACATCAATGTTCTAGAGTTGAGGGCAGTGTTTCTAGCATTGCAACACTTTGCTCCCCTTCTTCCTCTGGGAACTATTGCAGTTCAGACGGACAACATGTCTGTAGTCTGGTACATAAACAAGCAAGGGGGAACCAAGTCCTATCAGCTATGCAGAGAGGCCATGAGAATCTGGCAATGGGCGGAGTCCATGGGTCACTTTCTGATAGCAACGCACATCCCGGGGTCATCCAACGTCATAGCCGACAGGCTGAGCAGAGCAATACTGTTACCGCACGAGTGGTCCCTAAAACAGTCAGTTGCGAAAAAGATTTTTTGCACGTGGGGCCAGCCTTCCTGCGATCTGTTTGCGTCTCCAATGAACGCCAAATGCAGGAGCTACTTTGCCCTATTACCCCTCCAGGGAAGTCCCCAGGGACGCACTGATTCACGATTGGCCCCGGGTCTCCTGTACGCATTTCCTCCCTTCCCCCTGATCTCAAAGTTTCTCCAGAAAGCCAACAACCTACACAGGACAATAATCCTCATTGCCCCATTCTGGTCTCATCAAATTTGGTTCCCCTTCCTCATGACACACTGCATTCGGGGACCCTGGATCCTGGACCCAGAGCCAGATCTATTGACTCACTCGTCAGGGGCTCCCCACCCCTCGCTCTTGTCCCTCCATCTAGCAGCTTGGCTGCTCCAATTCCCAACTTAGCCAGGTCTGATCTTCTTTTGCCTGCAGTTCAAAATATATTAGTGGCTTCTCATAAAGCTTCCACTACTAAAACATATACTAGTAAATGGAAGCGCTTTGTATTCTGGGCGAATACACAGCAAGTGGACCCTGTTATAGCTCCTTTGAATAAAATATTAGAATTTTTAACAGAATTGTTCCATCAGGGTGCTTCTCCTGCCACATTAAGAGTTCAATTGGCTGCCCTTTCTAATTTCCATGTGGAAGAATGTGGGGCTCCTGTTATGGCCCACAGACTTTGTAAAGCCTTTTTAAAAAGGGTCTTTTCATATTAGACCACCAATTAGATCTCCTACGTCACCTTGGAGTCTAAACTTATTATTATCTAAGTTGATGCTGCCCCCCTTTGAACCAGCCTCCTCTTGCCCATTAAAATTTTTGTCGTGGAAGACTCTCTTTTTGGTAGCCATTACATCCGCTAGGCGAGTATCTGAACTTCAAGCTCTCTCCATTAAACACCCTTATTTGATCTTTCACTCTGACAGAGTTTCTCTTCGCACTAATTCATCCTTCCTTCCTAAAGTTTGTTCTATTAACAATATTAATCAGTCCATTGAATTACCCACTTTCTTCAAGAATCACTCCAATAAAATGGAGTATATGTTGCACAAATTAGATGTCCACAGACAACTAAGGTTCTACTTGGATAGAACAAAAGATCACAGGAAATCTGATCAACTTTTTGTAGCCTTTGCTGATAACAGAAAAGGAGTAGCGGTTACTAAAAGAACTCTTTCTAAGTGGTTAACTGATTGTATCATCTATGTCTATGATTCTACAGATCAAACTCTTTTGCACAAACCCAAAGGACATTCCACAAGGTCAGTGTCTACATCCCTGGCTCATGCAGCTCGCCTACCACTAGATGCTATTTGTGCGGCTGCTACTTGGTCTAAACCACATACATTCATTTCTCATTATAAGGTAGACAAGGTTTCTAGGGACAGGGCAACCTTTGGTTCCACTGTGCTCAAGAACGTCCTTCCGTGAGTTCCTCAGGAACAAGGAGCTAGGACGCTACCCATGTGTAAGAACAAACGGCGAGATTGAACACTATCACATATAGAAGTTATGTCCTTACCATAACGTTCCATGTGGAGTGTTCATCTCGCCTTTGTTCTTACATCCCCACCCTCCCACCCTTAGGAAGAACGTTCAGTTTGGTGCCTGGTCTGGGGCATTCTGCTTCTGCATTGCAGTTGTTGTATATATAGTTGACATGTATACATATATATATATGTATATATATAGACTCTTAGTTTCTGTGCATATGTGATATTGGCATGAGTGTTTCTCTCTCTGACTGCTGGTTTGCTTGCAAACTAGATCTGAGGTAAAGGCAGAGGGGGATTGTGGGTATTAGATTGTCTCGAGCTTCTTCTCGATGCAGAGCTTGCAAGCGGCCGACACGGAGCCGAGGATCGGCTCCGAACCCATGTGTAAGAACAAAGGCGAGATGAACACTCCACATGGAACGTTATGGTAAGGACATAACTTCTATTTATTACCCATCTAGTTTATTAAGTGCACAAGATTGCTATACTAGCATTTGTTGGTTTGACAAACATGTTACAAAATATCAAAATAAGATAACTTGCTGTGTTGGGGGGCCCCCAGGACCAGGGGACTCCCAGCAACCGCAGGGTTCGCTGGTGCCTAAAGCTGGCCATGTCTGTCACTCAGAGTACAGCCACCTTTTACACCCATTTAATTATAACAAACACTGAGGTTGCTGCTGCTCTAAGAAAAAGTGATGCATTTACATGAAATTTACAAACCTGTGTTTGATGAATCACACCTGGGCCTGGATCTAGCAAAATGTGCAATTTCCTTTTAGATTAAGATACTTTGAGACACTGTAACTTTGCTCCATGCTTTTTTCAACTTTGGAATGAATTCAAAATAAAGTGGTTTTGCGGTGGATGTAGAGGAAGTATTTTATATTTAGCCATATATAATAATTTTGTTTCATACATTACAGAAGAACTTAAGAAAGTTACAGACCTGACTCTAATTCCTGAAATGCTTAATTGGTTTTATGCCTGTTATTTGACTGGCTTGTATTCTACTTTTATAATTAGACTAAGAAAACATAACTTTTCTCTTGTGCCATA